>NC_091830.1:17870969-17895969 GCF_038994185.2 Dermacentor albipictus | reverse complement strand
TCTTTTTACTCCCGGCGCGGAGCGAATCTTAATTGTAAAGGCAAATTCCGCGAATATTTTCCTACGCTCGCGAGGCACGGCACGCACTGCTTTGCATACTGAGCGTCGCCGCGAACTGAATGCAGAATATCTGCATATGCCTAAGGTATGTGAGGACAGGTGCGGCTTGGGAGCGCGCGCGTACTTCGTTCAGTTCGCACTGCGTCGCGCTCCACAGGGCCACAAAAAGCGAGCTTACTTCTACTCCCGTCCGTTCTGCGTCATTTTGACCGGCGTGAGCTGCTACGCGAATAACTTCTCAGCGTATACTGAAATACTTGGGGAAATGTAGAGATGCATAAGCGGACATCACTCTTCTTTCTTTCTGCATGGGCGCGCATTCGTGTTTTCGTATTCTTTCTTTTTTTTATTTGCCTGCACAAAATGGTTATGCAGGTGCCCGAAAGAGCCGCTCGTGAACATTTCCGGGTTTTGGCGCATGCGCTCTTATTCACTCTTACATATGTGCCTGATGATCTTGCGCATGCAACGTACATGAAAACACGCTGTACGCATAACACATAACATACTGTTACGACGTGTACTGCGTTCGGAGCAGGCCAGGAAGGAGGAACGTCATTTGTAGATCGACGAGAATGTTTATCTTTTGTGAACTTCCCGTAAGCATTTCTTGCTCTCTTTTTGCGTTACGTGCGTACGTGAACTTTAGAGCTGTCGTCCATATGCCCTCATTTGTCTTATTCTTCGTCATAAATTTTGTGTCAATTGGCGCTGATGCGTCAAGAAACCGATGTCACAAGCGTTTCACTAACCCACTCTACTACAGAGCATGCGTGTTTTAATGCGTTAGCCTTAGGAATCGCAAACAAGTAAATGGAAAGTGTATGTCTGAAGTGTGGGAAGACGGTGACAAAGACGGTGACATGCTCAAGGTAGAGAGCAGGTGGGTGAGCTTAGAAGAACGGTTATGTGCATGCGTGCATGTATATATATATATATATATATATATATATATATATATATATATATATATATATATATATATATATATATATAACGAGAAGAAAGGGGTTAACCGAGGGACCCGATAATTATTAGTCATATAATGAGAAGCCAACAAACACTGACACCAAGTACAACATAGGGGAAATTGCATGTACCTAATAAATGAAATCAAGTAATGATAAATTAATAGAAATCAAAGTGGATGAAAAAACAACTTGCCGCAGGTGGGAACCGAACCCACAACCTTAGCATGTCGCGTGCGATGCTCTACCAATTGAGCTACCACGGCGGCGTTTCCCCATCCACTTTCTTGGGTATTTATGTGTACTAGTAGAACCCTGGGAGTGTTAGCCAGCGCCCCCACTCACAGACCTTGGCGGCGGATGTGGAACGTCGTTTTTGCCGCAGGCGTCACGAGAACGTGATCTTTTTCGGGTGAAGGCAACTGGTCAATAAACCCACATATGCTACCTGAAGGCATCAATGTTGCCGGATTCGAGACCCTCGTTATGTAATAAACGAGAAGAAAGGGGGTTAACCGAGGGACCCGATAATTATTAGTCATATAATGAGAAGCCAACAAACACTGACACCAAGTACAACATAGGGGAAATTACATGTGCTTAATAAATGAAATCAAGTAATGATAAATTAATGGAAATTACAGTGGATGAAAAAACAACTTGCCGCAGGTGGGAACCGAACCCAAGAAAGTGGATGGGGAAACGCCGCCGCGGTAGCTCAATTGGTAGAGCATCGCACGCGACATGCGAAGGTTGTGGGTTCGGTTCCCACCTGCGGCAAGTTGTTTTTTCATCCACTTTAATTTCCATTAATTTATCATTACTTGATTTCATTTATTAAGCACATGCAATTTCCCCTATGTTGTACTTGGTGTCAGTGTTTGTTGGCTTCTCGTTATATGACTAATAATTATCGGGTCCCTCGGTTAACCCCCTTTCTTCTCGTTTATTACATAACGAGGGTCTCGAATCCAGCAACATTGATGCCTTCAGGTAGCATATGTGGGTTTATTGACCAGTTGCCTTCACCCGAAAAAGATCACGTTCTCGTGACGCCTGCGGCAAAAAAGACGTTCCACGTCCGCCGCCAAGGTCTGTGAGTGGGGGCGCTGGCTAACACTCCCAGGGTTCTACTAGTACACATAAATACCCAAGAAAGTGGATGGGAAAACGCCGCCGTGGTAGCTCAATTGGTAGAGCATCGCACGCGACATGCTAAGGTTATGGGTTCGGTTCCCACCTGCGGCAAGTTGTTTTTTCATCCACTTTGATTTCCATTAATTTATCATTACTTGATTTCATTTATTAGGCACATGCAATTTCCCCTATGTTGTACTTGGTGTCAGTGTTTGTTGGCTTATCATTATATGACTACATATATATATATATATATATATATATATATATGCATGTATGTGTGTGTGTGTGTGTGTGTGTGTGTGTGTGTGTGTGTGTGTGTCAGAGAGAGAGAGAGAGATTGCCATGAGTTCCTGAGCAACACGTTGCAATCTGGGGAACGATGTTACAATGATGGATCCGGGACTTCACAGGGGTACGACGTTATTCTCCCGCATTTCTCTCTCATTCCGTTTTAATTGCAGCTGCATCTTTTTCTTTGTGCCCTTACAAACTCAATGGGCCATCGAATTACAAAAGCAGAAAAGTGACGTTAAAGAGATTTTACATCACAGTTGTAGATAGGGAGACCCGTTCTCCTATTTTCCCGCGAAATTCACCCGATGACTGTCAACGAACATTTATAAGCGGGGAGTTTACACGCTCATTCCCTCTTTTTATTATTTGTCTATCTTCCCTTTATCTAATCTATCTTTGCCCCGGACCACTTCTCCAAGCTCCGGGTAGCCAAATGGGCAGTGCCTTGACTAACCTCCCTGCTTTCCTCTCCTTCTGGGCATCAGTGTATTGCAGGCTGGTAAAATACATAATGGCGCTGTCCATGCCGATTCCACTACATGCTTTCTTGAACCCGACTGCAGCGGCAGAGCGCCGAGTGCTACTCGACGAAGGGACTACTTCGGTTTTTGAAAGAGACGGGCTTGGACAAACGGCTGCGACAGTGATGTCACCTACCACGCAAGAGTAACGGACTGTAACTGACGATGTGTGGGCTGTGCTATGTGCTTTCTCTTTCTCGCCTCTCCGTCTTTCATCCCCCCATCCCGTTCCCCTGTGTAGGGTAGCAAACCGGTTGAGCTAAACTGGTTAACCTCCCTGCCTTTACTTCTCCACTTTTTCCTTCCTTCATTCTTCATAACGGCGCCGGCGGGAACTGCGCATGTGCTTTAAGTATGATGAGGTTGAACTGTCACTAGTAGAGGAGTAGTCAGGAACTTCAACAGGCTCTTATCACCCGCCTGAATGCACATAAAAAAACAATGCCTCGCGCTTCTGCATCCTCAAAGCTTAGAAAAATACATTTATACGTCGTGGCTATGTAGCGTGTAAGTAAATTCATTGATGACTACTATTCTTTGCTCTTTCTCTTGACTTTGTCTCGAAAACTGTGTGTCGTGCTTTCTCACGCTCAAATATTCATAAGAAATTAGAGTGTCTATAAACTCCTTATAAACTTCTCGCATGCTCTCTGAGTAAATGATTGTGTTTCTTCAATTACAGACATCTTGAAGACGTTTTGTAGGAGTCTTGTTTTTATTGAAATGAATATTAGGAGAGGTTGGCGCCTTTATGGTGGCACCGGCTACTCCTTGTCACTTGGCAAAGGAAACAAATTTGCGTAAAAAGGGAGAATAGCGACACGAAATATGGCACTCAGTAGAACACTGGATGAATAAAAAACATACAGTCTTATAACGATGAAAAGTTACAACGAAGAAAAAGGACAGCGTGGGCGAGCAACCGCAGTTATGGTCAACAAAAAATACATAAATGTATCAATACGTTCACTCATAAAGAAGTAGGAAGAACCAAATAGCACGAGGGAAAGAAAGGAGCGAAATTAATTTACGTGCGAGTTGGCACTGACGTGAAGTAGTGCTGTGCCATTTCACGAACAGGTACAGACACACGCCTGCCGACGTGTTTTTTAGTATACGCAACTCTTTCTTTTAGCGGGGGGGGAGGGGGCATCTTTACTGCGCTGTCAAAGAACCAACAGCACAAAAACGACAGGACGGGCGTTTTACATTGAGTGGTTTACTAACTCGCCGGCGGTGCAAGTCACCAACAGCGCTTCGAGCGGCAAATCAAAACAAAATTCAAAAGGCAAGATCATGAGGCAGGTATCATGCCGTGAAAACGAGAATAATCCTTGAAAAATTCTCCATTCAAAAGAAAATTTAAGACGAAACACCGATAGAGCCCGTCCCATGCTATTTCTCTCTATAAAATGAAGATAGATTAGCTACGAAGGCTACGTAGCTACGAAGCTACGAGTTTTTTTTATTATATTTTGTCATCGCTCCATGCAGTGTAAAGCAATTCATATGTTCAGCGCCTATGTTTGCAATTTTTTTGTTTTGTCTGTCCATCACTGTAACTACCTTAACACACACACACACACACACACGCGCGTGCGCGCGCGCGCACGCACATATACATACATACATACATACATACATACATACATACATACATACATACATACATACATACATACATACATACATACATACATACATACATACATACAGTCGACCAAAAAAGTTTACGGACCACGGCATCTCAGAAAATTCAAAATATACGAGCAGCCTTTAAAAGCAGCCAGTAAAATTTGGCGTCAGAATGTTGTTCGCATATGCCACAAAAGGCTGGAAACGGGAATAACAGGCTGTGTTTTGAGACTGAGGATATATTCAGCTTTTTGTCAGATCTCTTGGTCCGTAAACTTTTTTGGTCGACTGTACATACATACATACATACATACATACATACATACATACATACATACATACATACATACATACATACATACATACATACATACATACATACATACATACATACATACATACATACATACATACATACATATATATAGCTTCAGCTTTCGGCGTTAACTCCAGCTTGTACATTATTGTCTGCAGTAGGCATCCTCCCTCCCCCCTTTTTTTTTCTTTCGTGGTTGGCGGGCGAAGACTTTGCTTGCATTGGTGGTTTGAGTGTTCCCGAAAAGTGTGGTATGGTTTCTTTCTCGTTCTTCTTTCTTTTCTTCTTTTATTTTGCTTTTTAATGTAGTCCCTCTAAGCTTTAAATGCAACTTTCTCTCTTTGCGCTAAGTAAACATCATATACGACGAGAACTCGGACGACGGACAAAACTTGAAGTCTTTCAGAGGTGGCCCCCCTGAAAAACTAATCTGCACGCTGGATTTCACGATCACGCGAACGCGTTCGCTTGGCTATTGTTAGTGCACTGCTTGCAAAACAAAAAAATAAATAAAAACAGTATTCCTGAAGTAATAAGTGTTCTTGTTTAGTAAGCAACTTTTACTTTCAAGTATTTTACAGGCGGTTAAATTTTCTTCGCGCCATACGAAAACAAGCAATTCATTACTGTCATGGCCAAAAGAAAAGAAAAGAAAAAAAGCGCGCATAAGTACATTTTGAGTCGTGCGTGCCTGTGTATTTGCGTGTGCAGGTGGGCGTGTGCGTTTTTCCTTGCTTCTCTTTGTGTTTTATTGAGCGCATGCGTGTGCGGGCGTTTCAAATTTTTTTTATGCCCGAATTACGCGCAAGTATATACTCTAGCCCAGCCTTACTTTCTTCTTTGTTTAATTCCACTAAATCACGTCAGGATGTACGATGAAAAGTTCGAAGTAAGCATTGCGCTTGAACACAAATAGAGGAAGAAGTAAGGAAGAAAACGGGGGAGAAGTTTCTCACGCGAGAAAATTGTAAACCCGCTCTATATATCTGGCAGCCGTGCAGCCACTGACAAAATTATACTCGGAGATTTTTGTGCGGGACCGAGAACACAGAGTAAGGTATGCATGCATGCAATAGAGCAACAGGCAGGACACAACCGACATGCAAAGATTAATAAAACAAGCGTAATACTAACGTTGTAATGCCCGACGTGTTATTTTTTCCTGGATGTTTGATGAACCGAAATTCTCGTTTAAACGAACGAGAGAGAGAGAAAGATATCTTTAATGGCGGAAAGATGGAGAAGTCGGCCTGAGTGAAGTACCTCTAGACTGCTGGGAAAACGGTTTAGGGGAATGCCGGCCAGAGATGGGGATGGGAAGAGGAAGGAAGAGGAAGAGGAAGGTGGTAGCGTGAATACGTTGAGCACTGCGCATCATACTCTTTCTGTGCAACGCGTACGTGTACGCTTCGCAGCACAGCACATTCGTCTTCGGGGGAAGGGGTAGAAGTAACTGCAACGTAGCTAGAACACTGCCTATAGTTCCCATAATTTTAGCGGCTGTGAGGGCAACTGGCGCACGTAAACCAGGCAGTAGCAGCTGCGGGCCGTTGATGATTTGTCACAACGAACGAAAGTAAACAAGTAGCCTATAGTAGTGTTTCATAGGTTGCCGAAAATCTTCAGTCAGGGATAGTTCAAAGAGTCAGTTCTATATAAAAAATTTAGCATACTTATCAAGTTCTCTCTGGCGTCTCACTTCGTCTTACTTAATTTTTAATCTACATTATGAGGCTACAAATCCAGAGTGAACGTGTAGTATTCTTTTTGTTGATTTGGAACTGATTTCGTGCTTTACGGAGCTCCATTGTTAATCTCGTTCAACAAAGGTTCGTTATAATGAGTGAACCGTTTTTGCAAATATGTTCCACACAATGAAACCTATGGTGAGATAAAGAGCGATGCATAGCAGAAGAGACAAGAAGCTTTGCTCAAGGAAGAGCCGACTTAAAGGACGTTCTTTCCAAATAAGTACCACATATAAGCCAAACATTGTCAAAGTAACTAGGTTCCACTTACGTAGGGAAACCTAGTTAGTTAGCTATGCGGGGCTTTATGGCGCAAAAGCAACCGAGGCTATGACGCGCTAACCACATTTAGTGAAAGCCACGTTCGACCGCATTAGGAGTGTGGTAATTAACAGGGACAAAATGAGCTCTTAGGGGGAGGGGGAGGGGAAGGGGGGGTGGCAAGGTAAGGACGCAGAATGAACGGCGCCTCCGTCTGCGGTTTCGCGAAGCTGCGAATTCGTTCTCCGTTGAGATCGATCGCTCGGGGCAGCGTGCGCGGACCGCGGGCCGCCTACGTGTGACGTCACATCCGAATTCTGTTAACATCGACCAGCAGGGGGCGCCCCGCGGTGATGTTCGCACAGGTATGGGACTCCCCCAAGTGCATCGATCGCGCCCGCTAACCACTTCAGCGATGCGCCCACGGGGTGGGAGCGAATGCGTTCTTGCGGTCGACCGGGCCCGGCTGAACGTCCAATCGATCTATGATAATTGATGGGGGGTTGTTGTACGTGCCGAAGAAGCAGCGGCCCTCATCGGCTAAGGAGCGGGCACCGCCGTGGAAAAACTCGGGGACTAATTTTGATCGAGTCGCGTCTTAAGGCGCTCTTGAAAACGTTCCTTTCTCTCTTTTTTTTTTGCTCTCCTTTGTTTTTTTAATCCTGTTTCGTGAGGATGAGGCTGTCGTCGTTCGAGAATCGAACCTGCGACCTTGCTTCTGAGTGACGGAAAACAGCGGTCACTTATAGCTTCTGCGAAGGTGAGCGTTATTGATAAAACTACGGATCAGTCATTCGGTTAGCTCGTCGATCAACGCGAATCGCTGACAATGGCCAGAGAGCAATAACCGGAAATTGCCCCCGAAACATTTCGAGGGTTGTGAAGAAATGACGTCTGCTTCACTTAGGCAGTCGTACGGTGCTTCGTGTGCTTTGTGTGCATGGACGGTACTTCGGGTGCACGGCTGCGTGTTTTGAGTGTGTGCGTTAGTTCGTTCGTAATGTTTGAAATAGGGCGCTAAATGAATCAAACGTCTGACCAGAAGCATCCCCTCTTTGTTGAGGGCGGTGCCCCGTTTCCACAACTAATTACAACAGTACATTGTCGAAGTACGTAGGTGCGCTGACAGGCGCAGTTGCCTGCTTCACCGCGTCTTGACAGCAGGTGTGGCGCTGTGGCCATGCCGAGGCGGATAATAACATAGCAGAGCAAATATGTACTTCTGCTGGAGTAGCGACAGTTTGCAGTTTATATACACTGTGATAAACGGGTTTCCCACGCACGCACGCACACACGCACACAGGATGCGTTTACGGCAAACGCATCGCGCACAGCTGTACAGCATTTCATTCCAACCCGTGCTGTGGATGTACACATTTTCTTTTGTTTCATTAGCGTTCTTCTGTATTGCGATTTTGCACAAAACTCATTTTCGCAAGCACTAACATTTAACATCCTGACAAAAATAGACGCCAGAAATTACACTTCACTTACCTGTACACCACGCACAGATGCTCAAACATAACATAACAGGTATTTATTTATTTATTTATTTATTTATTTATTTATTTATTTATTTATTTATTTATTTATTTATTTATATAAACATACCTTACAGGCCTCAAAGTGAGGCATTGAGTAAGGGGGGCAGTGCATAGAAAATACGTAGAATACATGACACCTATAAACCGTGTCAGTTTACAAACTACAACCGCAAGTGCAACCGAGATTAGGAAGAATTTAGTTCACGATTCAGTAGGGAACATAAGAAAACATAATTTAATAACAAGGAATAAATCACACAGATTGTTTTCAGAGAAGTCGTGTAATTAACAAGACGAGAGTGTAGAACAGTATTAATGATTAAAAGAAGACAGAAAAGTTACTAAGGTAACATTCCAACGGAACAGTAACCCATAGCGAGATAACGGTAATAATGCGACTGTAAGCTGTAAATGATAGTGCAAATACAAAAAGGCATTTCGCGACAAACGTAAAACCTAACGTTTCTTTAGTAATGTATTCAGTCAAGGCATCAGGGAATAAATCGTAGTTGTACCGGCATGCAATGCTGTCCGCGAGCGTATTCCATATTCTGATAGCACGAGGAAGAGCAGAGTAATGGAATGCATTTGTAGAACCGTAAAGGTGTGCATAGCTGGAATGATTATGAAGCCTATGTGACGTGGAGTAGGGTCGTTTCAAGCATGCGGGTGTTCGAGTGGAGTGAAGGAATTTGTGGAACAGTGGTAAAAGGGCAATGTCTCGGCGAGTGATCAAGGACTGTAATGAACGCTTAACATTTATTTGTGTTACACTAGACTGGTAGCTGTAATCGTTTATGATGAAGCGGCTTGTCCTGTTCTGAATCCGTTCTAGCGTTTCAATGAGGTAATTCTGGTGAGGGGACCAAATGGAACTTAGCCATGTGGGAGAATATTCCAGGTAACCCTCTTTCACACTACAGCGGCTATTAATTTTGTTCTATAGTTTTATTGTGCAAACCGCAAAAACAAAATGTTCAAGAATATGGATCACCGTTCCTGTATTTGGTACTTTTATGTGGAACGCTATTTTATGAAAGTGTCAAATTATTTGCAAGAATATTTCCATTTATAGCTGGAGCTTAGATGGAAACGTGATTTGATAATGTCGTTGCACATAGATCTGGCTATGTGCAATGACAGTTGCCATCTGGGTGCCATCTTGACAGGTTGCCATCTGGCTATGGCAACGAGAATTTTGCAGATATGCTCATATCTGCAAAATTGTTCGACTTGCTAATTCGAAATCATCAAAAATGAATGACTTGGAGCTTCGGCACTTCCTTCGATACAGCTTCTCGCCCCGTTGCTGTATGTCACTCTGACCATAGTTCTGCGTCATTTTCACAATGTGAGCGCAACATTTTACTACCAACTAAGTGAGACATGTTCGAAAGAATGCTCCACTTGCATAGTAGAACTTATGTGGACCTAAAATAGGGGTATATCGAAGCGTAGATTATTGTCGCTACTTCTTCCGCGCTGCATAGATGATGCGAACATACAGGAGATCCGTAGACGTTTTCCCGATTCGGTTTACCTGACGTTTTCAGTTACACGAACTGCACAACTAGGCACTTGCATGTTAGATACCTGCTCATTTAGGAGCATCACTCACTGCGATTTTCGTGGCTCCGGCGCCAACTCTCTCCGGGCACCTCGAGAGCAAACAACAGGACCTATCACAGCCCCTCGTTGACCAGAACGAATCAGGCCGCACAGATTCAAGCAGGCACACCCAATTCAGCAGACACAGCAGACTAAGGCATTCGGCAGCAGATCATACAGATTCAAGCACGCACACCCAATCGTGTGTGAACTTAGCCGAGTTTGAACTCGACGAGGGCTGTGCGCTTAGAGAATTACGACCTAAAGCAAAGTATAGTAACGCACATAAAACTAACGAGACAGCCGTTGGGCTTTTGACGAGCTAGAGCGGAGAACTGTGGACGTCTAGAAAGCGAAAGTATGCACAAGAGTCAGGAAGCATTCACGGAAGAGTTTGGGAAATTAGAAGACACGACTTCTTTTTCCAGTACAAAAGGCGGTCCACAACGCGGTCGCCGGGCTGGACCCTCAGAGGCGCAGCGGGTGGTGGCCCGCTTGAGATTCCCCGAACTGGCCTCCCCACTCGCGCAAGAAAACACATTTGGAGGACAAAGAAAAGCGACAAATAAAAAAAAGACAACACTTCTGCGCAACACAGGTGACGAAGGAGCGTAAAGACAGGCAACTACGCGACGATATCGTCTGCACCAGTCAACAAGCAGGAGCCTGCGTACGGCGGAGTGCCCTGCATGTCGAGGGGGGCGATCCACTTGCCTCGCTTCCTGCGAGACGAGAAGTGGACTTCGCGGACGCTTGAGGGGAGGACGAGTGGCCCTCGCGGCATTTGGGCCCTGGGGCCGAGACGCGGGCCCGTTCTATAAATACGGCCTCGCGTTTGGCCAATGTCGTCCGGGAAGCGGCGGGTGGCCATCCCGACGTCGCCTCGAGAATGCGAGCTCACTGCGCATATAGAGACGCTATTCGGTTACCGCTCGCTTGAGTGTTAGTGAGTCTGTTGTCTCGCGGAAAGTAAAGCATTTCAACGACGTTCCCGTTGAACTTTTTGTTTGGTTAGTTGGTGCATGTTACTGAGGTGCTAAAGCGCCAAACAGACGACACAAGAAGAGACACGGACGAGCGCTCGTGTTCTTGTGTCGTCTGTTTGGCGCTTTAGTACTTCAGTAACATTTCCGATGCCTGGGCAATGGCTTAGCTTTGGGAGACGCCGCAGTGAAAGGCTCCGGAATTATTTTTGACACCCTGGCGTTCTTTCACCGGCAGCTAGATCTATAAGCACATGATGCGTTTTAACGTTTCGGTCGCAGAGCCATGCGCCTGCTGCAGCGTGCAATCGAACCTGCGCCCTGGCGAAAGTGGTTGGTCACGGCGTTTCTTACAAATTATGAATTGATGAAACTGATGAACGGACACTATATAAATAATTTTAACGCCCTCTTGGTTGTATACGAGTCGGTTACCTTGCCCCATGGCCAACACCCCCTCCATGAAGGGTTTTAAAGAGCGATTAAGGGTCGCGTAATGGTGATCGACCCATTGATGAGAAAAACAAAGCTTTAATTTCTTTTGATGTTATCTTGTCTTTTCTTTTTTCTTGTTCCAAGTGCGGGAGCAGATATTTCGTAGAAAGTAAACATATTGATTGCTGTGAGAGACACGAAAGGGGGTAACTGTATTAGCTATTGCTGCCGAAGTCTCGTATCCGACAATTGAGCGTTCTCCAGGTGGTAAGAAACAGAAAAAAGGCTTTCAAGTATGGTGAACGTGAGCGTTCATCTCTCCATTGAGCAGAGCGAATATTTTTATAACCCTATAGGGGCTGTCAGTCACGGCACAAACTAGCACCTCAAGAGTGTAAAAAAATTGATTGGGTAGGATTACCACTGTGTATTTTTTCGCATTGTTCTCTTTTTTCCCTTCGTTTTCTTGTTTTTGTGGTCTCATTGGTTGCAGGGTTAACTGTGTTCATTGTACCCTCACTCTATTGAATATAGCCGTGTTTACATCAGTTTATTTTATTACACTAATGGGCTGTTTTGCGCCTTTCATATCACAACGGCTATATTGGCCCCGTAAACTTTACTTATATGAACCCTACATCTAACTGCGCGAACTTTTCGCGTTTTTATATGAAATGCGCGTTGTGTGCGTTAAACAAGGTTATCTTTCCTAAGTAGTCCTAGTATGAGGTCAAAGCAGAGTGATATCATAAGGTTCACTATAATTGGAACGAAATTTGCAAGATCTAACCACGAGTAATTGTAGCGTCAGGTGTCACATTACAGAATGTACAATATGCATGACGTCAGACGCTGAAGTTGACTCCATATTTCCTCTGCAAAGTTCAAGTAACATCGATGCTACCTTCAGAAACAGAAGGTGAACAACACAGCCATGCCCGCATGAACATTACTGTTATTCATGACAGAGAATGCTACTTGCCTACCGAAATGTAAACATTTATCTTAAGTGGTACGTTACGTGGTACGTGATATTACACCGCAGTGGGTGATGCATGAGGCCCTCTACGCATGCGCCACATCACCGCGGTATTGATGTAGACATTCCGAGGCGTCAAGATTTTAGCATACCATGATCGCGTACCATGCTATAGCGTAAAATCAAATTAATCGTGCAGTGAATAATTTGGCTGTTGGAACGTTCAGTATCGGCAGCGCATCTCCAACGCTAGTGCAGTGGCGCCCTCTGTTAGGTGAAAATGAAAGCAGTTTTCCGGCTTCGTGCCATCTCACTTCGCCAAACAGCGTCAAAACGAGCAGGTGATCTCTACGTTGTCAAAAAGATTGAGCACAATTTCTTCGCCTTCAGAATGAGAGTAAGTGACTGCCCATATCCCACTTATTTGTTGCCACGACTGAGGGTACAAGTAGTTAGGTATCCAGGATCAAGTATAGCAGGGATTTGGATCAAAGCGGGCGGTCCAAGCCGATCCGGCGGTGGCCATGTTGTTACGCAATCACGAGAAGCGCGAGTGTTATCCCGGACGTCGTCGAATTGAGCCGCGTAGTCCAATTTGGTAATGGCCGAATTTCGAGCCAGTCGGAGAGGCCCACAGCAGCTTCCGATTGGATCGAAATGCCACCATTACCAAATGCGACAGCATAGCGGAATTCTGTAATTACCATAATGGTAGCCCAGCGCGGATCTCAGCGGTACAAGAGGCGCTGGCGCAGTGGTTTCTTCTGTCTTGCGTATCGTGGTACCATATCCCGCGATACGAAAAGCTTCCGTGATGTGAAGAATGTCTACATTTAATCAACGTTTTCGCGTTTAGAGGATGAGTTGAGACGTGGGAAAATATAATCAAAACGACCAACCCCGACCTGACCTTACCGTACCGAAATGTAAGGAGTGCCGGTTACCTAAAGGATTCGACTACGTTCACCTTTATAAACGTTACCATGGTTATAGTAACTTTTACTGGGACTCGAGCAGTGTTTTATGTTTGGTTTCCCTAGACGCTTCAAAGGAGGATTTGAGTTCTTCTACAAAGCCTCCTCAGAGTAGACGCGAGTGGGCTTCAACGGATGGGAACATCGCAGGAAAAAGGAAAACGAAAACTTTTCCTCAAGGTAGTGGCGCATAGGGCAGGCCTTCTCCGCGAAAGGTGAAGAGAAAAAACCTGGCACTGCTCCTGGTTTGAGCCGAGCACTTTATTGCCAAGGTGTTTAGAAACAAGTTTCTTCTCTTCGAACGCCTTCTTCCTATTGTGCGGCACAAAAGTGCTGGCACTTGAAAAAGCACCGCGGTCCTTGTCTGCAACGACGCAGTTCGAACACAGGAGAACGAGATTAAAGTATCGCAGACTCCGTCTTATTCCGTTTTATTTTTTTTTTTTAAGTGGGATTTCCTTCCGCAGAGGAAATCAACAAGCCTGACACAATAGAAGGCGATGTTACACACCATACACATCGCATTTCGTTCAAGTTTCGTAGCTTATCTTTGTGCGCGTCACACTGCTCGGAGACTCTATACATATGAAAGGTCCGCAAGTGTAGGGGAGATTAAGGCTTCGAGTTTCGACGTATAGACGAGCCGGAGTCGGGAGGTACAGGGTACGGGGGCGGGAGGGAGGCATTTTCGCAACGACAGAATGTATACACCAAGCGCATTGCCTGCAAAGTGGCAGCCTGCTACCCTGCAAGCTTGCAGGGGATGCACACGAAGCGGTGAGCAATAAAAGAAAGCCATTGAAAGGTTCTTTGACTTCGCTCCGAGAAGTGGTATAAAAGAGAGCTTGCACTTAAGTTGCTGTACTGGGAGTTCTGAGAACCAAGCTCGTTTAGGCAGGAGCTTGGAAATGAAAGTATGCGCAAAAGTTTGCCGAAGGAATGGAAGTGAAAAAAAAAATACTGGCAAGCACGCCGCAACGCCAATAGATCTGCCGCACGTGCTTCTAACAGCGCCTGAATTCTTTCTCAGCAAATCTGTGCACTCGTGTGAGAATTCAGAAGGCGCGGTGCTTGGTAAAACAGAGGGGCCACATGGGAACTGCTCTGCATCCGCACTTAGGCGTCTGCTAACGAAGAGATTGAGCAGACGACGCAATGAAGATTCCCGCGAGGGTTGGAGAATCAAGCATCGTTTTCTTCTATAGATCGCTATCATCAACGAAGCGCGCTGGTGGGAGACTTGGGTGTTTTTAAAGCTCGGCTTTGAAGGCTGCAGTGGATGTAGCAACAGTGTAAGTTGAAACGCGAGTAAGAAATGAGTAATCAAAACGCCAGTTACGCGTAATCACTTTGATGTGCAGCTACTCTGCAGTCATTTTCAAGCGTGCAGCTGTCCAAGATGAGCATTCTGCAATCTGGATGAAGCTACTGTTACAAATGCAGGTGAGCCTGGGAGCGAGGCATTGAAGATGTTTCGGAATTATACGCGCTTTAATTTAGGCTGAAGTAGAAAGCACGCAATTTAAACGTAGCAGAAGAAACGGCGTCAATCACTATAATCTATATAGCACGAAAGATAACGAGGTAAACATAAAATGCAGGGAGGTTAACCGGGCTCCATCCCGACGTGCGGGTGAGGTCTAAAAAGAATGAAAAGAAGAAATGTGAATAAGAGACCCGTGGTACTCGCACCCGCACAAGAACCAGTGAGCATGAAAGCTTCATGTCTGCCAAGTGTGAACGTGGAACGTGGAAGCTTAATACCCCTTAATATAAGAATTTGTGTGCGGTGAAGCAGTAGGGTGCGGTTTGTTGACGTCACATGGTCGCGTAAATAAAGTACACGAAGAAGCGACGCTTAGCACGCCTTGATTGAAACATTGCTTATTCGCAACTCGCCGATCGTTCTTTCTTTTCGCGGGGGGGGTGGGCGGGATAAAAGCACCAGATGGTAGGACAATATTACCATCAAAACGGTCATGGCCAAAGTAACGTCCCTGTCGCAGCACCGATGACTTCGTTGCGTTACGGCAGCGATATCGATAGGGTTGGTTTTTACATTTAATTTTTTTCTATTTGTGACCTGCCCTACTGTGTTTCACCTGTACTGTGTGTTACACTTTTCTTGGACGTTTGTCATCTTGCTCTTTCTTTGCTCTTTCTTCACCTCCTTCCTGCCTACCATTTCTATGTTCCCGTCTCCTCCTTTCTGAAGAGTAGGTAAGCGTTGGGCCCTTTCCGATGGCAGTTGCCAGCTTGGTCCTCGCTTTCCATTTCCTATCACGGGTACTATACGTTTTCAAATCAAATGATAATAATAATTCTTCATTTTCACGCCATGAAGTTTTTCCACAACGCACAATTTGTGTTTACTTTTAGATAAAACGGGCCTCACTGTATGTATATGCATATAAAGTAACAATAAGTTATGATGCAGTTCTCGTTCTCACAATCTATGACGTCATCAGAAGCTAATGCGAGGACTTCCGCCAGGGGACGTACGCACCGGAGCCTAGATTTAACTTGGTTCCCAAGTCACGACCAAGTGTCCCCTTGCGGCAACATAGTTAACAATCTCATGCGACGGCAATTGTAGTCTAACCCATCCATTTGATTATTCTCGCGTTTTCTTTGGTGTCCCTCTTATTCGCCTGGCGCCTATGTGAGTCCTATGGAAACATACGACGTTTTTCCTCCAAGTTCCCACGCACACCTGGCTGCCTCAGCAGTCCCGCCAGTTTTCGCCCAGCCGCATCGAATCTAGTTCTGAGATATAAAAAGGCGGAAAACCGAGCGTCACGTTTACCCGACAGCCTTGACAGCTTTATCCTCACCCCGCAAGAAATGAAGTTGTGGGCTGAGATCCTGCAGGGAGCTCTTTGCCGCCTTTGCGAGCTCCTCTAGCCTCAGCCCTGCATCTGCCTTCGGTCTGTAGCCCAGTGCGTAGCTATCTCCAAAACACCCCCTACGCCCTCACATGCACACAAGCTCCGTCTCTAAGCGTGTACTTCCAAACTCCTATCTTTTACGCCGTTACTTTGGCAGTTCTTCCGACGAGGCTTTGCCATCTCGCCCCTTTGGCAGCTAATAAGCAACAACGTACAATCCTGCGTCTCCATCCGAGCATTTCGGTCTCGCTAGACGTGTCTAGCGGACAGGTTTTCGCTTTCATTTTCCAGGATGAAGATTTGAAAAGCGTATAAACTAAGTATAAACAACCTGCCATGGCAACGCGTAATATTACCGATAGGGACTCTCAACATTGCTGCTCTTCACAGCTTTCTCGCCACTTAGGCTGAATGCGACACCATGGCGTTGCTGTCGACGTTTTTTTGGGCAAACTATCAACTATTTTTTTTTTTTTGCTGGCTGCTGAATATTTATCCTTTGCGCTTACTTGATTTTCGTGGTTCGGGGTAGAGCGAACGACAAGGAAGACTGCACCAACTCGCCCAATTTTTTCGTTACTTTGCTGATTTTGTCTAAAAGCAGGAAGTTTATAGCTCGCATTTTATTGACATGAAATATAAGTAGATATAATAGATGGTGTCGACTGCTTCCTTTCACTGGAGAAACGTGGAAATATCGCAAATTACGAAATATCACGATAGTAAAAGAAACACATCAGAAAATGGCATAAACCATATGAATTCCCGTCTCTGTTGCTTCGTCTATGTGTTTCTTTTTCTACGTTGATTTAACACGCTGCCTTGAGGAACTTGCTTTAACGTTGGAATACTCTCGCGTCGCCTGATGCTGTCATCCGATATACTCTTATAATTTTTGTTGTGGCTTACACAGTAACCAGCGAGAAAATAGTTGAGAAAGGTAACTGGTGTTCTCTTCATTCACCATTTTTCCTTCCGGGCTTTTTATATATCGTGTTTCTTTTTCCTGCATTATATAGCAGCTGGAGTTTACGTGTATTTTTGATGATTGACATAGCCTCTCCTTCGGTGAGCTATTTTCCGTGGATCTCGCAATTAAAAAATAAAAACTGCAACGAGCATTTTCATTCACGTCCGAATAGTTTAATCGATCGAGTCTCCCGAAGTCGTCTGGTATATCTTGTGAATAAACGCATTTATTTATTTTAACGCACATTTTGCAAAGGGAAAAAGAACGCATTGCCGGCATAACCGCATCTTTAATTGTTCTATAACAATATGGTGATGAAAGGGGAAAGTGGAACGGTGGTATTGCAACAAGCATAGGCTGTCTTATAAAACCTTGTTTTCTTAGCCAGTTACTAAGGAATACTGCTGTTGGGGTCATGTAGGAGCAGCGCAGGAATGTCTGCTACCAATGTGCGTTATGCAAGCGAAATGAATACAAAGCGAGTTATTCTGATTGCTCTCTCTTTCTCTCTCTCCCCAGTAGTTAGGCGCGCAGTTTTATAATAAGTAGGATACAGTTCTTTTCTATTTGTACAATGCGTCGTCTCATTACGCATGGTAATCGTATGCATTTTCCAAAACAGTTTATAGGAACAGCAAACATATTAAAGCGCTAGTGAAACACAAGGACAGAGGACGCGGTAGGGAGAACACTAGACTGAATACTACTTTCCTTCGTGTTTTTTATTTTTCGATCGACATCACAATAGCTAAAATAAAAATACAAGGAATATACAAGAAAAAGACGCATCCAACACTCGCAAATTCTACTACCACTAATACTATCGCAGATAATAAAAATAAGAAATAGAACACGCACACGCACACACACAAACACAATCGCGAACAAAATGGAACATTACACCATTGCCTAGATTTAATGGGCTAGGTGGTCAAGTGGAAAGTCTGGAAGCACGTACTTTTCATTCCTGCACTTCACTTCTAACATACAAAAAAACAAATGATCACTGGTTTATACCTACATTTTCGTTCCTATGGCCATAAGTTGTAACATTAAAACATTCAAGGCAGCGTGTCATGTGCGTGAGCCGTCACTTCGCATATTTTTTTTTTTTTTACATAAAAACTGTTACAGCGCAAACACATATGCAACCACAAGTATGAAGGGCAGGACACAAGCGCTGTGTCCTGTTCCTTCAGTTTTTATTTCAGTTTTTATGTCAAGTATGCACCAACTCGCCCAGAAAGAAGTTTTAATCACTTCGCATCTCGCGCCTTGCCTTGGAGATCGGACCGCCGTAATCACGGAGGCCACGCATCGCGCAACGTGCTTGGCGCGCGTCTCACCGGCACGCGTGGTGATCTGGAAAAAAATAAACAAAGAAAAGAGAATTATTACTTCACTTGAAAACGTATATACTATTGAAAGACGGAAGAAGAAGGTATCATATAGCAGGCTGTCAACTGCGACCGGAAGGAGCACAACTCCTGACAACTGTTCTGGAAGCCAGGGACAGAAACGAGGATTAATGGTGGCGCGCAGGCACAGAAATCGCAATGTAAATTGGCTGCTTTTCAGACCAATAAGATTATTGCAGGTTTTATGGGTTGTTGGCACAAAGCCAAACTTCAGGGCCCTATAAATAAGCAAAAAAGGACAAACAGCCACACAGATGGACGGACAGACGGACAAACGGACAGACGGACAGACGAACAAACGGACAGACAGACAGACAGACAGACAGACAGACAGACAGACAGACAGACAGACAGACAGACAGACAGACAGACAGACAGACAGACAGACAGACAGACAGACAGACAGACAGACAGACAGACAGACAGACAGACAGACAGACAGACAGACAGACAGACAGACAGACAGACAGACAGACAGACAGACAGACAGACAGACAGACAGACAGACAGACAGACAGACAGACAGACAGACAGACAGACAGACAGACAGACAGACAGACAGACAGACAGACAGACAGACAGACAGACAGACAGACAGACAGACAGACAGACAGACAGACAGACAGACAGACAGACAGACAGACAGACAGACAGACAGACAGACAGACAGACAGACAGACAGACAGACAGACAGACAGACAGACAGACAGACAGACAGACAGACAGACAGACAGACAGACAGACAGACAGACAGACAGACAGACAGACAGACAGACAGACAGACAGACAGACAGACAGACAGACAGACAGACAGACAGACAGACAGACAGACAGACAGACAGACAGACAGACAGACAGACGGACGGACGGACGGACGGACGGACGGACGGACGGACGGACGGACGGACGGACGGACGGACGGACGGACGGACGGACGGACGGACGGACGGACGGACGGACGGACGGACGGACGGACGGACGGACGGACGGACGGACGGACGGACGGACGGACGGACGGACGGACGGACGGACGGACGGACGGACGGACGGACGGACGGACGGCTTCGCCTGAAGTGATTTCGAAACCCGCATACACGTCATCGACGCCATGTTTTTGGACACCACCTCATTGGTAAAAGGATCATAAACTACTCCCCGTCCACCTGTTGGAAGGCTGTATACCCATCTACTGTTCATATCCTAGCAAAGTCTCAACTTTCCCCTTTACTTTACACTTCTGAATGTTCCCTCTCCCAATATGGGACATTTATTTCGTAACATGCGTAGGATGACAGCAGTCCGCTCACTCGACGAATTGCTCCGCGACGAAATGGGACGATTAACCGGAGCCTATTGGGGCAAACCGCTGAATGTCATTTCGCGCAACCGATCGGCTGGAAAATAAACCAACTCGAGAAAGAAAAATGAACAAGTATGCTTTAGAACAAAACGGGAACAAGAAAGACAAGAAAAGGAATGACGGATCCGCGCACCTTTGACTGCATTTTGCGCATCTTCCAACTGAGTCGCGTAGCAGCAAATCGAGGCAATGCACCCCTCGCCACCTTGTCTGTCTTCCGAGAAGCGGCTTCGGTAACTCCACCAGATCCGAAGCTGGCACAGAGAGACACGTAAGACAGGAAAAAAAGAAAAAAAGCGTGGGAAACCTCAACAAAAAGGCAACGAGGACGCGGAAAGAATGGAAGTGAGTGGGAAAAAAAGCAGCCCATCATTTCTCCATTGGCGTTGCGGGCAGTCTGAGTTTCAAGATCAATGGAGAAGCGAAGAGGGCCGACGCCCCCGAAAACAGGGGCTAGCGGTGCATTTGATCTCGGCTACGCCACTTTAGTCGCAATGTATTGCGTTCCGTTCGATATCATGTTGTTGCGCTCAGCTCTTTGGTGCTGTTCGGGTTTCTGGTTCGTTTTTACTTTGTTATTTGCGCGTCCACTCTTGCGTGTCTGCGCGTGCGTCTGTGCGAGCGTTTTGTTCAGCGATGCTTGTGCACGCGCATGTATGTATGTATGTATGTATGTATGTATGTATGTATGTATGTATGTATGTATGTATGTATGTATGTATGTATGTATGTATGTATGTATGTATGTATGTATGTATGTATGTATGTATGTATGTATGTATGTATGTATGTATGTATGTATGTATGTATGTATGTATGTATGTATGTATGTATGTATGTATGTATGTATGTATGTATGTATGTATGTATGTATGTATGTATGTATGTATGTATGTATGTATGTATGTATGTATGTATGTATGTATGTATGTATGTATGTATGTATGTATGTATGTATGTATGTATGTATGTATGTATGTATGTATGTATGTATGTATGTATGTATGTATGTATGTATGTATGTATGTATGTATGTATGTATGTATGTATGTATGTATGTATGTATGTATGTATGTATGTATGTATGTATGTATGTATGTATGTATGTATGTATGTATGTATGTATGTATGTTAAAACCTGCAGCGGGTAGCGCCATGCGTGCAACTAAGAAACCTTATGCGGCAGACATCACCGTTTTGCGACGTCAGCTGCAATACGCGAGGAGGCAGACGATGCGTGAACGGCGAATCGAAGGCTGTTGTAGCCAATTAACAATCTTTCATTGAATAACTTTGTAGTTGTCATTTTGGGACGTATAGTTTTTTTTTTCAAAATAAACAACGGCTGCAGAAATGAAGTCACACTGGCGAAAAGAGCTCTGCTTTGCACTACTTTTCATTTTCATTTGCATTTTGCGTTTAATTTGCATTTTCATATTTGTGGAATATTGCCGAATATTGGCAAGCCCCACCCCCCCAGAAAAAAAAATATTAAACCACGAAGTCGGCAAATTTGTAACTGTGCACCAGAGATTGATATCGCAGTGCCGTAAGCTGCATCTGTTAGAGCATCTAAAGCGGACAAATGTTACATATGAGCTCATAGATTATGTGAAATATATACAATGTGTACTAGGCTTTTCCAAAAATCCCATTCAAAAATTGATGGTGTTTTAAAAGGTGGTGCATATTACATCGCTCACTTGATACGCCTCGACGGTACTGTTTAGAAAACTGTGATACCCCCTCCCCCACTTCTTTTTTTGCCGAGTTACCATGGAATTGTAATGTAATGCCCCTTACTTAATGTAACACTCTGTAATTCCCCTTCCAGTGGTCTTTAAGGGGCAGTAAATGATAATGATGATGATATTTCGGCTTTTGAAAATTTTGCATGTTTGATTAATTGTAATTGCGAGGGCACTTACACTGACACTCCAATTGACTTTTCGCCATCTTCGTCTCCGTCGACGTGACGCTGCGTATATATTTAGGTACACGCATGCGATTCGCTTATCTATGCCCTATATGCGCCTTATGTTGCTATACTCTTCAATCACCAAAGTTGCTCAAACGAGTTCCTATGTCCTTGACTAAATTATTCCATGGAATTTGGAGAATACAGGCCTCCAAACAAATGTACTTGAACAAATCATACAGCGCATGTGTTATGTCGTAAATATTTCCCACTATTGAACTTTAAAGTGCAGAACAATATCAGGGCCAGAAGTTTTGCCACCCCCCGCCTACGTCACATCCGCGCTAGTATAACACCGTCCGCGAAGTTCAAACGCACCATTAAACGTGGCTGTCGCATTCGTTCCTGCGCTCTTCGGGTGAAACTGCCAATTTTTTCTGCATGGCTTATATTAAAGATGAATTTGCTAGGATCAGCAGATTTCTACTTTTGTTTTTAAATGCATCAAGCCTTATCTAATTTTGTGCAAGAAGAGTCCAGAAAAAATATTTCTCCGTTGTCATGAATTTGGATGACAGCCTTCTGAAGTAAAGCACCTTGGAACCTCTCAGAAGCGGACTTGCTAGACACATGTCAAATGCTGGTTCCTTCGCAGCGGTCGCAGACTACACGAATTCGCTTTCAAATGCGTTGCACGTACGATGCCTCACTCCTATTAACCTGCAGACCAGGTGTGTTCTCCACAGCTAGCCAGCCTTCCCGCTCATCTTTGCAGCTAAACCCCATTAACCCTACGTATGCCACGAAAAGATTGCCTGCCCAAATTTCAAAGGTCCTCCGACACCTCACGTGATGTGCACTGTCATCCTTAATTAACAAGTTTGAATTAGATCAACGGGTCCATGAACACACCATCCTCTCTTCGTGTCTTTTCATACTTTAATCGTCCCCATCGTCTAGCTCCCGTCAGGAAAAGGAGGGGGCCTGGGACGTGCTATTTTTTGTTACTTTTATTTGTGATAGTTTTACAAGACTCCCTTGAAGGAATTAACGCAGAAAGTTGGGATAGTTGGTGTTGATGCATTTTCTGAGACACAGTTATACTAGCGCCAACAAGTCCAACAGGAAAAAGTTCGGACAGAACAAAGCGCTAGATGGACAGGACAGAGCGCTAGCGCTTTCTCCTATCCCAACTTTTTTTGCGTCAGTCTTGTTAGCACCAGTAACTATTTCCCTTGAAGTAGCTGGCGTCGACATGATATGAATAGCCGAATAAATTCATGGTCGTGGCCAGGTAACACTAACAAACTTTTTAGAATCCGTACACAGTCGCAGCAGCCTGTTTGTTCTCTCTAATTATAACCGTTATTCTAGTGCTTCAACGGTGAAGCTAACGATTTGCCTACAATACCTCGTATCGCACCGGTAGAACAAATAAATGAATAAATAAAATAGTGTTCTCGACTGTGGACTCTTCCATAGAACATTACATTTCAATCAAATCCTTGAGAACTAGTTTCCACCGTCAGCCATGGTGCGTATAATCTCCTATTAATTATTCCTAGAATGTTAATGTATTCCTTTGTCGCCCCACTCGAACTCATTTGCACCAAGAACGTCAGAAGACTGGAACCATCTCTCTGTCTCTATAACTCGAACTAACTTCAAGATATCCACTAATACTCCCACCGTACTTCACCACTCCTCTCTATAGAGCCAATGCGTGATTGAAAGTGCGAAAATAAAAAAAAAATACGAAATTGCTATTATAAAAATTTGCAGAGCAATTTAAATGTTTCGACGATGAGACATCGAGCACTTATCTCCTTGTTCAACGTTATATATATCATGCACATGACGTCACGGATGCAATTCTCACCAATCTTGTCCTTCAACATGGCGCCAAGGATTACAGCCGTGTATCATAACACTCACTGGTAACCTGCTTCAGTGTCATAGACACGCGGTCGAAATCCTGATGGCGTCTGTGCCAGAACCACGGCATATACAGCGTAACCACAATTAGAGACGCCATCAGACGCAACTTTTGACCGTGCTGGTCCTCCAACATGGCGGCTAAGATGACGTCAGAGCAAGCTGTCAATACTCTCGCGAAGCACTGAGTTCCCTGAGGCGCTTGATACGAAATCGCTGTGATGGCCAGTGGTACAAATTTCCTGCGTTCAAGCTTTCACCGACAAAAACTTAAGGCTAGAAGCGCCGGACACGTCTTCATACTTATCAGCATGCCAGCGCTCCTAAACGTTTACACATCTTTCCCAGCACCAACGGCATTTCCTTCCGAAAAAAGTTTGACGGCTCTACGACAACCTAACCAAGTTATGGACCTTGTTGGCATCTAAAATGCGACGCCGATAAGAAGCTCCGAAGTGGGTGCCGCGAGCTCCTATACTTTTCCTATTTCGTGCCGAGCGTTTTGGGATACCGGAAATGGTGCGCTCAGCCGAAGTTCCGGGCAACCGGTATCTTACTTCCGGTCGCTTCCTAGCAGCCGCAATGATTCTGCCTGCCTCAAGGAGAACCTGACGCTGTTTGTGGTCGTTTTGCGCTAATAACGGCCACATCTCGCTTGAATTGATTTGCAGATCTCAAAGATTCACAAAGTTTGTCGAGGCAAGTATAGTTTACTAGAGCACAAAGTATATTCTTTGTTTCCTTGGTGAGACGCCAGTGATGGTTCATTCCGCTCGGACCGCAACTGCTGACGTAAACACAAGCCTCTATAACCACACAAGAGAAGTGCTAACCAACCAGTGAAAACTGTTTTGAGAAAAACAAAGAACAAATACAAAAACCTCGGCAGCCATAACATGGAGTGGAGCGCTGCATCGTGCGGATCACTGTTTGTTAGTAGAAAGGCACTCCAAAACTAACTAAACTTCCTTAACCGAAACGTACAGCGGAGGTTGCGTAAATGAAAGCGTTAGAGATTCTGCTCATCTACAAATTCGCAAGTTTA